>NW_027137621.1:1035662-1036981 GCF_001692895.1 Cenococcum geophilum 1.58 | reverse complement strand
ATCTATTTAAATTACCTTTATATTTTAGGCGTATTATTTTTAGGTCCCTTAGGTTTAGATAAGCTTCGCTAATATAATAACGGCTATTTAAAGGGTTNTAATTATAGTAGTATACTTCTTGTCTATATTAAGAGATTGCTTNTATAGTACNTACTAGGTTTATTTTACNGCTTATATAGTTTATAAAACGCGTTCCTAAAGGGCANGCTGTTTAATTAGGTTTATTNGGATTAAGGGCTTATTTATTTATTATAGTCTAGCTTTAGGGCTGTATACTGAAAAATACTATATATGCCTCTACTAACGCTAAATTAAGGTGTATAGTATTAATAGGAATATTTTTTATAGTTCTTTAGCGCCTATAGAAGCTCTATTTAGCTAGTTTTAAAGGGCTTATTAGTAGGTAACTGCATTATATTTATATAGAGTATAAGTTAAATATTTTATAATAGTAACTAGTAAGATACCTAAGGTCCTATAGATTTAATTATTAATTTTACTTAGCTAACTTAGAGATAGCCTTTACTAGTTAATATATTAGGTCTATTTTCTATAACTAGGGTCCTTATAACTAGGGTCCTTACAACTAGGGTCTATAACCTGCTAATAACCTATTAGTATAACCTATACTAATATAACTAAAGTATAAGGCGGCCTTTTTAGGCACTATACTATAGCTATTAAAGGTTTAATATATTAAGCCTATATACCCTTAAGGTATAGTATTACTATAGCTGTNANGGGACTAGCACGCGTTATAACTTGGCTTATAAGCGTANGCGTATANANAAGCACGGACCTAACCCCTAAGCGACACGTATATATACCGCCTCACCTCTATANATAGATCCTTATATAATATCATTTNTTAATAATATACAGTTACCTNGTANCTTATACCTTAACAGTTNGNATATACTATAATAATAGCTTCGTCTAATCTGCGCTTTTAAGTCTAAGAAATAGGGTATTATACCTAAAGATAGTTATTATTAAAAGGGAGGTATTATTAGGTAATAGAGTTATATTATTTATATATATTATTCTATATAGCTATACTTAGTATTTTACTAGTTACTTACTTACCTTTTAAGATTTTATCTATACTAATAGCTATAGTATAGAGCTTATTNTTTTNTAATACTATTAGTATAAATATACTTATAAAATATATATTAGCTATACCTATAATAGTATTAAGGTATACTACCTACTAAATACTACTATCCCCTACTATTAGCTCGCCTTCTACTAGCGCCTTACTCTCTTCCTTTTCCCGGCGATCCCGGCTCATATTTATTTATATCTCTCAATCGGCG